>NC_053025.1:7893369-7903807 GCF_003073215.2 Triticum urartu
CATGCCATGGGCTCGAGCAGCAGCATCTGGTGAAATTCGCCCAGCTGAAGGGGCAACGGGTGAATAGCAGCCATGGCCGCCTCGTGGAAGGGGTTCTTTTCAGACCTCTTTGTTGTAGATGATAACATGTCAACAAGGTCGCATTTTGCACTGCAGAGTTTCTCTAGAGCACAAGCAATTGAGGACTGGGGGTCGGCGAACAAGGCAAGGTTTGCAAGCCCCTCGAGGGAACGGACAACTAGGCAGATCAGAGATAGGGGGTCCATGACGTCATTGTACTCTTTCAACATCATGCGGTCAGAAGCCGGGAGAACGGAGCCACAGGTCTCATGCCAGACTGAGTTAATGATGATGTTGGAGAGAGGGTCACAGGGGCCATAGCAGTGGCCGGCCATGAGGATGCCGCGCATGAGAGAGCCCGAGGGTGCGTGCAGCATCTTGAAGGCTTGGACGTACAGGTGGTGGATCATGCCATGGAGGTACATCTTGAGAGAGCGCAGGTAATCGCAGTCGTCGCCACCGCACGAGGCCTTGAGAAAGTGTTTCTGGAAATCTGCTATCGTGAGGCAATCTTGCAGCTTGTCAGGCAGTCCAAGCTGCAGAGACGAAACTGCGGTCCCGTCCCAGTGGAAGATGGTGGAGGTGATCCTGGCGTCAGCTGGTGCACCAGAGACGACAACGTGCTTAGTTTCGGACCAGATGGCGCCATCGCCTCCATCGTCGAGCTTCTGACGGACATGGACAACCATCCCGTCTTTGGTGTGGCTGATGTTGGCAACACACATGGGGGTCATCATCATGTGCAACACGCGATGGATTGCTCGCACATCCTCAACCGTGAGAGGGGTGCCATGGGCTGAGAAGAGCTTGTTCTTGAAGAGGTCGAGGTCGCCATTTTTGAGCCGGATTGCCATGACCTGAGCCAAGGTGTTGGGCGAATGGTGACCTGCTGAGGTGGTCGCCCACTTGAGGGCAGCCTGCGTCCTGTCGGATTCAGGGTCCAGTGCCTCTGGCTCTGCATGGTAGAGACCGTGCTGGACGAGCATGACGGCGAGGCGGAGATTGGCGCCGGCCCTGTAGAGGTAGCGGAATGCCTGTTCCTCGTTGAGGCATCCAAAGTACGCCACAAGGAAAGCCATGAGACTGTGGCAGGACCTGGTTGCAACCTCGTGCCAGGGGTCGAAACCGGGTCTGTGTCTCTTCTTGGACCCCGTCTTGGCGGCGGCGGCGTCGTCGCTGAGGGGCTTGGTTTTGGGGTTTAGGAGGGCGAGGGTGTTGAGCATGATGTTGGAGACGGGGTCGAGGAGGCCGAGGCAGAGGCCGGCGGTGCTGAGGATGCCGTAGAGGCCGGGCAGGGCCTTGTAGGGCAGCCGGAGCCGGCGGAACGCCTGTCGTAGAAACCGACGATGAGCTCGCGCGTGGCTTCTTGCAAATCGTCGTTGTGGGGAAGAGGCGCGTGCTCGTCGCGGCAGTTGAGGCTGTGCAGGCACGAGATGAGCCCCCTCCGAGGCTGAGAGCCGTCGCCGCCGGAAGCAGAAGTGGATCCAGACGCCATATATCTGCGAGCACGAGCAGGGACGGCGGACGGAAGCTGGCCTTGTTTTCTCGGGAGAGGCCGTGAGTTGCGTCTTTCTTTTGTTGGCAGTGAGGCCGTAAACGAGTCGGTCTGTCGACACTGTTTTGGCTCCTCCTTCCTTCTCCCTTCTCCACGTACTACGACTCTTTTTTTTTTTCCTTCGATCGGCTCGTCTCCGTCTCCGCCTCGTCGTTGACTCGCTCGGCCTCGCGTACGTCCTCACACGCGCGTACGAATTGCATGCATGCATGCCTGCCTTAGGTAGGTACTGCACCCCCACGAATTGCTACGTGCACTGCTTCTTCTTCTTCCTCTCGATTTTGGGTGGGTACGTGCACTACCTTTTTCCTTTCCAATTTTTCCTTTTTATTGACTCAACAGCTAGCTACCCAATTACTCTCCCTCTTTCGTCACCTCCTGTGATCAACTCGACCGAGATGGAGACGTAGATCCTGTCCCACGACGAGAGAGCTGCACCGTTTGCCTCGCCGTCGTCTTCCCCCGCGACGCGAGGTCAAACGTCGCGCTGGCATGGGCGCTCGCGCAGGCCAGTGCCATTGATTTGTCCAGCACCACCATGCAGACCTCCGCCCGCCGCCGGCACCGTACCAGCGACCAACTCCTTAAAATGGGTTGCCCGAGTCCCGACAGCCGATCAAGGATGCCGCGGCGTCTAGTGGGCCTTCTTCACTATAAGACCACCGACGGGCATTCTTTTTTTAGAACATAGACATCAGGGACGTCCGGTTTTAAATTAATAAAGCCCTCAATAAAATTCATATTTACAATCTAGTAGGAGGAGGTTAGCTGAGCATCAATAAATTCATACTTAGCTTATAAAGTAAATTCGGACACTTCTGGAACTAGAACGGTAGGTCAAGAGCTTCCTTTTTCTAGCAGTGAAAATCCTGCTGATTAGTTGGCCAATTGTGTTTGATATGAACCACAATTTGTGATTGAGAAGCGTGATTCTTTAATGATATGAAGCACAATTTTCATGAGCCACAATTTGTGATTGATAAGCATCTCCACCACCTTCCTAGCTCAGTTTGGTAATAGAAATGACAAAAATCACCTTGTTATGTCTTTGCAAGCGTATCTATTTTCAGTAGGTTAATTTGGAGTTCTAAGACTATGCAACAAGTGGAAGTGACTATCTTTTGTATATGTACTACTTGGAAATAATAGCTTTGCCCTTCCTATTTCTTCTTCTAAAAGACGATGTTTTCTGTTACATGGTCGTAATCAATGTGACCATTGTTGATCCACTTTGGCGATTGAGGTTTAAAGTTTAGTAGTCTTCGGTATTAACACTTCACATTAGTTAATCATTCCCCTGTTAGCACGGATAGACAAAATTGTACCCATTGTTCAGAGCCGAACATGGACTCAATCATTCCACTGTTGTTTGAGAGAGAGAGAGAGTTTTGTTGTTTGTACCCACCGCCGAAGCAGGTTAGACTAGTATATTTGCTTGTCTTCGTATGCATTGACTACACAATGGATCCCAAGCATTCCTCTTTTTCAAACTCTAAAGCTTCTGTTTCGCTGTAGTAGGAATCATCTTTAGCTGCTTTAGGCATGTGTCCATTTGGCATGTATAAGCGAGTCTGACAAATTAGCTTAACGCTCCAGACTTGTTTATACGTTCTTCTAATTTGTGATGTGGTCGTTGTCGAAGGGCTGCTAACCTTTTGTGATTGTTGTAAGAAAGTTAAAAATGGTAACACGAAGTTCTTCATATGATGTTCTAAGGCAGACATATGTTATTCATATGGTAGTTTTAGGGTGAACACACATTCATAGTAATCAAATGTGTCGGTCTGGACAGAAAAATAGTTTATCTAATATAAATTGACAAAGATAGCTTTCACAGCTTATAACTTATCTTAAAATCTTATTCTATCCATGACAGGTATAAATTGACAGCGCATTCTTGGGAAACTCCTGGTGGCCGTGTCTGCATAGATGCAGACAATTTTGGCAGCACATTCTTGGGCTGTGGGTTTGAGGTTAGTCTACTGAGCATGATCTTCAAAGTAGTACTGCTATTGCGGTCAAGCTACAAAAAAGTTCAGTGTTTACCGCCTGCAGTGACAAGTTCAGTTATAAATTGACTTGAATTGCTCATGATTTATCTAGGATGCTATCACTTCTGATTATGTTGAATGGGTTGATGGGGAGTGGGATAGCAAAGCAAAGTCAGTTATTAAGTATCTTGCCATGAAGAACAAGAAACTGGAGACTAAGATTACAAAATATGAAGATGAAATTAAAAGGAATGAGAAAGAAAAGAGGGCAATGGTTAAGATGCAGAAGGAAATATTGCTCTATAGGGATAGGATTTTAGGATTTGGAGGTCTGCTGTATCTTGGCCTGCTTGCCATTATGATTGCTCTCATAGTTAGCAAGTAGATTGGTCATAAAGTTATTGACATTGTTGTTATTGACATGATGAAATGCTGATGAATTATGTGCTATTCAGTTTATGGGTACAGTGTAACAGAGATTGCAGCAGAAATAACATGTGGCCATCATGATCTATATTTGGTAAGTGATGCACATTTGGCATGTTCTATATTTGGCAGACAATGCACATTTGGCATGTTCTATATTTGGTAAGTGATGCACATGGGCACATCACCTAGCAGCACTACTGATTTGGGCAACAGCCCAATTCATTGTATTGTTGCAACATATGAGCAACATCTAGCAGCACCTACACCTTTGATGCAACACTGAAGCAAAGCAACAATACATATTCAATATTCTGAAATTTTACTGAACTTGACACATAGGGTGAGCACTAGATATTCAGTTCTTCAGTCACAAAGAACCCGACCAAACCATACCGATTGCATAATTTATATGCTTACATATACCAGCATACCTAACCAACATCAAACCCAAAATATTGTTAACCAGCATACCTAACTAAAGATAACCATCATATAACAACATACCTAACTAAAAATAACCAGCAGCTTCCTCCTCCTTCAGCAACTGTGCTCATCTTCACTTCTTCAGAAATTTGAGGCGGCGTGAGCGGCGCACCACACACGTAGAATTCTTCTTCTTGACCGCCGTCCTCTTCGACAGTTGCGCCACCTGATTCTGAGCCACCTCCTCTTCTTCCACCTTCACTATGTCAGGGAGTAGGGGAAGGAGCTCGATGTCGATGGGCATTGTCTTGCCACCCTCGACGGCGACCAGCGTACCATCTGCACGGCGTCCTCCTCGCCCTCTTCATCGTCATCATGGATGACCAGTACCTCGTCCACGTCGTCCTCCGCGACGTCAGAGCCCAAGGGCTGGACTGGCGCCGACACGTGGCGGACTTGGTAGCCCGGGCTGGCGGGCGCTGGGAGAGCGAGCTCGACGTGGGCGCGCTCCACCCTTGACGCGACGCGTGCTGGATATGGCCGCTGAGGCATGGTGGTGGAGCGGTACTGTTGGGGAACGTAGTAATTTCAAAAAATTTCCTACGCACACGCAAGATCATGGTGATGCATAGCAACGAGGGGAGAGTGTGATCTACGTACCCTTGTAGATCGCAACGGAAGCGTTGACACAACGTAGAGGAAGTAGTCGTACGTCTTCTTCCCGATCCGACTGATCCAAGCACCGTTACTCCGGCACCTCCGAGTTCTTAGCACACGTACAGCTCGATGACGATCCCTGGGCTCCGATCCAGCAAAGCGTCGGGGAAGAGTTCCGTCAGCACGACGGCGTGGTGACGATCTTGATGTTCTACCGACGCAGGGCTTCGCCTAAGCACTACAACGATATGATCGAGGTGGAATATGGTGGCAGGGGGCACTGCACACGGCTAAGGAACGATCTCAATGATTAACTTGTGTGTCTAGAGGTGCCCCCTGCCTCCGTATATAAAGGATCCAAGGGGGAGGGGTGCGGCCAGCCCTATGGAGGCGCAGGAGGAGTCCTACTCCTACCGGGAGTAGGACTCCCCCCCCAATCCTATTCCAAATAGGACTCCCAAGGGGGAAAGAGAGAGAGAGGTGGCCGGCCACCTCTCCTAGTCCTAATAGGACTAGGGGAGGGGGGGAGGCGCGCAGCCCACTATGGGCAGCCCCTTTCACCTTTCCACTAAAGCCCAATAAGGCCCATATGACTCCCGGGGGGTTCCGGTAACCTCCCGGTAATCCGGTAAAATCCTGATTTCACCCGGAACACTTCCGATGTCCAAACATAGGCTTCCAATATATCAATCTTTATGTCTCGACCATTTCGAGACTCCTCGTCATGTCCGTGATCACATCCGGGACTCCGAACAACCTTCGGTACATCAAAATGCATAAATTCATAATAACTGTCATCGTAACGTTAAGCGTGCGGACCCTACGATTCGAGAACAATGTAGACATGACTGAGACACATCTCTGGTCAATAACCAATAGCGGGACCTGGATGCCCATATTGGTTCCTACATATTCTACGATGATCTTTTATCGGTCAGACCGCATAACAACATACGTTGTTCCCTTTGTCATCGGTATGTTACTTGCCCGAGATTCGATCGTCGGTATCCAATACCTAGTTCAATCTCGTTACCGGCAAGTCTCTTTACTCGTTCCGTAATACATCATCCCGCAACTAACTCATTAGTTGCAATGCTTGCAAGGCTTATGTGATGTGCATTACCGAGAGGGCCCAGAGATACCTCTCCGACAATCGGAGTGACAAATCCTAATCTCAAAATACGCCAACCCAACATCTACCTTTGGAGACACCTGTAGTACTCCTTTATTATCACCCAGTTATGTTGTGACGTTTGGTAGCACCCAAAGTGTTCCTCCGGCAAACGGGAGTTGCATAATCTCATAGTCATAGAAGCATGTATAAGTCATGAAGAAAGCAAATAGCAACATACTAAACGATCGGGTGCTAAGCTAATGGAACGAGTCATGTCAATCAGATCATTCAACTAATGATGTGACCTCGTTAATCAAATAACAACTCCTTGTTTATGGTTAGGAAACATAACCATCTTTGATTAACGAGCTATCTAGTAGAGGCATACTAGTGACACTCTGTTTGTCTATGTATTCACACATGTATTATGTTTCCGGTTAATACAATTCTAGCATGAATAATAAAAATTTATCATGATATAAGGAAATAAATAATAACTTTATTATTGCCTCTAGGGCATATTTCCTTCAGTCTCCCACTTGCACTAGAGTCAATAATCTAGATTAAACTGTAATGATTCTAACACCCATGGAGTCTTGGTGCTGATCATGTTTTGCTCGTGGAAGAGGCTTAGTCAACGGGTCTGCAACATTCAGATCCGTATGTATCTTGCAAATCTCTATGTCTCCCACCTGGACTAGATCCCGGATGGAATTGAAGCGTCTCTTGATGTGCTTGGTCCTTTTGTGAAATCTGGATTCCTTTGCCAAGGCAATTGCACCAGTATTGTCACAAAAGATTTTCATTGGACCCGATGCACTAGGTATGACACCTAAATCGGATATGAACTCCTTCATCCAGACTCCTTCGTTCGCTGCTTCCGAAGCAGCTATGTATTCCGCTTCACATGTAGATCCCGCTACGACGCTTTGTTTAGAACTGCACCAACTGACAGCTCCACCGTTCAATGTAAACACGTATCCGGTTTGCGATTTAGAATCGTCCGGATCAGTGTCAAAGCTTGCATCAACGTAACCTTTTACGGTGAGCTCTTTGTCACCTCCATATACGAGAAACATATCCTTAGTCCTTTTTGTTGGGGAACGTTGCAGAAAACAAAAACTTTCCTACTCGTTTCACCAAGATCCATCTAGGAGTTCATCTAGCAACGAGTCATCGGATGCATCTACATACCTTTGTAGATCGCGTGCGGAAGCGTTCAAAGAACGGGGATGAGGTAGTCGTACACGACGTGATCCAAATCACCGATGGCCAAGCGCCGAACGGACGGCACCTCCGCGTTCAACACACGTACGGGACGGGAGACGTCTCCTCCTTCTTGATCCAGCAAGGGGGAAGGAGAGGTTGATGAAGATCCAGTAGCACAACGACGTGGTGGTGGATGCAGGGCGTCACAGTAGTAGGGCTTCGCCTATACTATGAGAGAGAGACGTAACGGGGAGAGAGGGAGGCGCCAGGGGCTGGTGTGTCAAGTCCCTCCTCTCCCCCACTATATATAGGAGGGCCAAGGGGGGGTGCGCAGCCTAGGAGATCCAATCTCCTAGGTGCAGCGGCCAAGGGGAGGTTTCCCTCCCCCCCAAGGCACCTAGGGGTGCCTTCCACTAGGTGGACTCCTCCCCCATGGAAACCCTAGGCGCATGGGCCCAGTGGGGCTGGTGCCCTTGGCCCATGTAGGCCAAGGCGCACCCCCTACAGCCCATGTGGCCCCCGGGGACAGGTGGCCCCACCTGGTGGGCCCCCAGGACCCCTCCGGTGGTCCCGGTACAATACCGATAACCCCGAAACTTGTCCCGATGGCCGAAACAGCACTTCCTATATATAATTCTTTACCTCCGGACCATTCCGGAACTCCTCGTGACGTCCGGGATCTCATCCGGGACTCCGAAAAACATTCGGGTTACTGCATATACATATCTTCACAACCCTAGCGTCACCGAACCTTAAGTGTGTAGACCCTACGGGTTCGGGAGACAAGCAGACATGACCGAGACGACTCTCCGGTCAATAACCAACAGCGGGATCTGGATACCCATGTTGGCTCCCACATGCTCCACGATGATCTCATCGGATGAACCACGATGTCGAGGATTCAATCAACCCCGTATGCAATTCCCTTTGTCAGTCGATATGTTACTTGCCCGAGATTCGATCGTCGGTATCCCAATACCTCGTTCAATCTCGTTACCGGCAAGTCACTTTACTCGTACCGTAATGCATGATCCCGTGACCAGACACTTGGTCACTTTGAGCTCATTATGATGATGCATTACCGAGTGGGCCCAGTGATACCTCTCCGTCATACGGAGTGACAAATCCCAGTCTTGATCCATGTCAACCCAACAGACACTTTCGGAGATACCCGTAGTCTACCTTTATAGTCACCCAGTTACGTTGTGACGTTTGGTATACCCAAAGCACTCCTACGGTATCCGGGAGTTACACGATCTCATGGTCTAAGGAAAAGATACTTGACATTGGAAAACTCTAGCAAACGAACTATACGATCTTGTGCTATGTTTAGGTTTGGGTCTTGTCCATCACATCATTCTCCTAATGATGTGACCTCGTTATCAATGACATCCAATGTCCATAGTCAGGAAACCATGACTATCTGTTGATCAACGAGCTAGTCAACTAGAGGCTTACTAGGGACATGTTGGTGTCTGTTATTCACACATGTATTACGATTTCCGGATAACACAATTATAGCATGAATAAAGACAATTATCATGAACAAGGAAATATAATAATAATGCTTTTATTATTGCCTCTAGGGCATATTTCCAACACTTTTCAGGTATTTCAGGATGTTCTTGACCGCTGTCCAGTGATCCACTCCTGGATTACTTTGGTACCTCCCTGCTAAACTTATAGCAAGGCACACATCAGGTCTGGTACACAGCATTGCATACATGATAGAGCCTATGGCTGAAGCATAGGGAACATCTTTCATTTTCTCTCTATCTTCTGTAGTGGTCGGGCATTGAGTCTGACTCAACTTCACACCTTGTAACACAAGCAAGAACCCTTTCTTTGCTTGATCCATTTTGAACTTCTTCAAAATCTTGTCAAGGTATGTGCTTTGTGAAAGTCCAATTAAGCGTCTTGATCTATCTCTATAGATCTTTATGCCTAATATGTAAGCAGCTTCACCGAGGTCTTTCATTGAAAAACTCTTATTCAAGTATCCCTTTATGCTATCCAGAAATTATATATCATTTCCAATCAATAATATGTCATCCACATATAATATCAGAAATGCTACAGAGCTCCCACTCACTTTCTTGTAAATACAGGCTTCTCCGAAAGTCTATATAAACCCAAATGCTTTGATCACACTATCAAAGCGTTTATTCCAACTCCGAGAGGCTTGCACCAGTCCATAAATGGATCGCTGGAGCTTGCACACTTTGTTAGCTCCCTTTGGATCAACAAAACCTTCTGGTTGCATCATATACAACTCTTCTTCCAGAAATCCATTCGAGAATGCAGTTTTGACATCCATCTGCCAAATTTCATAATTATAAAATGCGGCAATTGCTAACATGATTCGGACAGACTTAAGCATCGCTACGGGTGAGAAGGTCTCATCGTAGTCAACCCCTTGAACTTGTCGAAAACCTTTTGCGACAAGTCGAGCTTTATAGACAGTAACATTACCGTCAGCGTCAGTCTTTTTCTTGAAGATCCATTTATTCTCAATTGCTTGCCGATCATCGGGCAAGTCAACCAAAGTCCATACTTTGTTCTCATACATGGATCCCATCTCAGATTTCATGGCTTCAAGCCACTTTGCGGAATCTGGGCTCACCATCGCTTCTTCATAGTTCGTAGGTTCATCATGATCTAGTAGCATGACTTCCAAAACTGGATTACCGTACCACTCTGGTGCGGATCTTACTCTGGTTGATCTACGAGGTTCAGTAGTATCTTGTTCTGAAGTTTCATGATCATTATCATTAACTTCCTCACTTATTGGTGTAGGTGTCGCAGAAATAGTTTTCTGTGATGTACTACTTTCCAATAAGGGAGCAGGTACAGTTACCTCGTCAAGTTCTACTTTCCTCCCACTCACTTCTTTCGAGAGAAACTCCTTCTCAAGAAAGTTTCTGAATTTAGCAACAAAAGTCTTGCCTTCGGATCTGTGATAGAAGGTGTATCCAATAGTTTCCTTTGGATATCCTATGA